>NW_026897932.1:0-39141 GCF_033153095.1 Gastrolobium bilobum | reverse complement strand
TTTGAGATTAAAGATTTGGGATGTATTTTGAATTATTTATTTGTAATTTTTTATTTATTTTTTAGATGTTAATTACTTTTATTTATTTTAGGAAGTTTTATTATTTTTAGAATTTTAGATTTAGAATTTTGAATCAATTTGTAATTAGTCTATAAAAGGGTGCTTATGTCCCTTACTCTTTTGATAAAATACCAACTTTCTGTTTAGCCACTTTTCTATGCGCTTTCGGCATCATTCTCCCCTGCTAGAAAAAGATTCGTCCTCGAATCTTGTTTATCTTCAACGATCTCAATCTCTTTAGGTAGAAACAAAAATGATAAAATCCATTGATTGAAGAAACTCGTAGTCAACTCGTAGTCATCATTATGTTTAATATTCATTTTTGTATTTTTTATGTGTGTTTTTTTAAAGCATATTATTATTATTATTGTGATAATGATTTAAATTTTTTAATTTAATTCAGCCTCCTCTCGAGTTTATCATGGATATTAACAAACCTCAAAGCTCTATGGAGTCTTTGCGTATGAAAAAGGGATGCATGCCTATGAGAAAAAGTTTATTCGTCAAAAAAATTGATACCAAAAAGTCTTCAAGGGCTTCAGTTAGCGAGATTGACAAGAAGATAAGGTTGGAAACTCTGCAAGAGGAAAAGGGAAGTGTTGATAACTCATTCTTGAAAACTAGTCATGAACTAACTGCTCCTATTGCTGTTGACAATAATAAGAAGACTTTGTTAAATTGTAGACAAATAAAAGAGGAAAGACGAGGGAGAAACATTGCTTGTGCTCGACTCCAAGCACGACTCCAACTTGATGACATGAAGGACACAGCTGGTTTAGAGCACAACATTGAGGCTCAAAGAGATTTTGAGAAGCTCATTGGAGTTCATTTGTAAAAGAAAAATTAATGATGAACTGTGGAAGAAAAATTGTTTGCATTGTGATACTCTTATGCTGTAAAGTTTTTTCAAATGTGACGATGTATTACTTTCTTGTTCCCCGTAAATAATAAAAATTTAGTTCATTTTTTCTGATGTTATGCTTTCTTGATTGGGAACTTATTTACTGCTTAAGTTTAGCTTCCAGTAAAGTGAGGTAATTAAATATTATATTTTTTCTATTCTTTTATAAATTAAGGACAACACTATTATTAAACTCTATAATTTTTTTTCTTGTGGACATGCTAATAGCACAAGATGAAATATTTGGACCTGTGATGGCACTTTCTAAGTTTAAGTAAGTCCATCTTATATTCTATCTCACTACCTTAATATAAAAGAAGTTTGTGATTGCACACATGAATGTTGAATTAAGTATGGTATATGTACGACAGGATCATTAACGAATCGGTTAAGAAAACCAACAACACCAGATATGGCCTACCATCAGTTGCGGGCGCTTCTGAGAACTAAATATGTACATCATTTGGATCAAGAACTTCAGTTTTTTTTTTCTTTTGGATGTTGAACAATATATGTTTTAACATCATATCGGTAATCAAATAAATTTGTAACTTATGAGCTTGTGTGATGTTGAACCACTCCTCAATAATAAGATGCCAAAAAAGGAATGAAAGAATAGCAAAAAAAAATTTGTGATAGTTTTGTTGCACTTCCAAGCTGTTTGATACAATATAAAGTACATTGGAGTATTGATGTGTTTATATAGCCTTTACATGGTATCAATGGAACATGTATGTAATTGCCAGCGTCACCAGCATAAGAAAGTAAGCAATTCTTTGATCAATTGCAGTACCTGCGATAAATGAAACAAGATTTAATTAAAAAAATTAGAAACAAGGAGGAAGTTTATTACTTCATATATTAAGGAAAATGAGGGAAAAAAAAGCACTTCAAGAAATGAGATAGTATTGAATGAGATAACATTCAACACCTCATGTAATACTATTGAATTTTGAGAAACTTCGTAATCTACAAGACAAAGAACTTTAAGAAATTGACCAATAGATTTTATTTTTTCATCAGAAGGATCCCCGAAATTGGGAAGGATCACTCCCACTATTCAGCAAATATTCAGCAAATGGTTACATAACGCACATGTAAATCTCTAATTACACTAAATCGTCTAATTGTATACACATAATTGATTTTTACTCTCAGGTAGAAAAATTGGAGCAAAAACAGTTTCACATGGCATCAGAAAACAACATACTTATGTTCAACAAGAAACTCACAATAACAAAAGGTGGTTTGGAGCTGCTAGCATCTTCCACAAACAACCTTGATTTCTCCCAAACTCATACCGGCTATAGTTTAGCAAACATAAAAGATGTGCACTTAATTTTTGTACTGTTTTCATTCACAAACGTAGATAGAGAAATAGAAAAGGGTCGTGAAGTTAAAATGATAAGGCAGCAATGAGTGGTCAAACGTGTACAACACATATTTCCATTATCACTTTAGATTGTATTTCTTCACTGCATATATATATATATATATATATATATATATATATATATATATATATATATATGTCATGATGATGAATACATTACTGCTGACTCTTAAGTTCAGTGATTGTTTATTTTTTTAGTTCATCCAACATGCTTTGTGTTTCACAAGCAGAAAATTTTGGATTCAAGTAGGATAGAATGACTTTATCAAAAAGCTAAGGTATGCTCAAATTTTCAAGTGTGCAATTGGATGGACTCTATAAGTTGATCCACTAGTATGAAAAAACTTCACAAAATAGGTGTCATTTTGGGGATAAACCAAAATGATGAAACCTATCTACATTTACAACACAACACAATGGTGTCATTTTCGCAAACAACACTGCGAATTTTTCCTATTAATCATTTCAAATATTTTACATAGTTTATATTAACAAATATAGATGAAACCACTCATTTAGTCATCTGATATCTCTGCCAATAAATATAATGGATATTAAAAACATTTCTATCACAAATAACTACAACCTAGAATGAAAAGCCTGAATTTTTCTGCTGCCCACTTCTAAATTAAAAAATAATGGTGACCCATTGACCTCAGTGGCATCAAACCTATAACAACTTAAGACAACTAAAAATAACTCTTCAAGAAATAGACATGTATTTGTACTTGGATTATCACAAATAACTAGAACCCAGAATCAAATGCCTGAATATTTCTTTCTATTAGGATGTTTCTGCCCACTAATCAATAACCAGTCAAGAGCATGCTTGGTTTATTGTTTGCACTCCGATAGCATAGTTTAGCGGTGCAGATTAAATTCCACATTACCTCATACATATTTGGTAAAGTCATTTTTCATACATTTGTACTTGGAAACTGAAAATAACTTAGCCTTGAAGATGGAAAATAGAAAAAGAGGGAAAGTATTCAGGGAGAATAACATATCCTTGAAAATGGAAAAAAAGAACAATACAACAAACGGAAAATATCAGTAACTACCAGTGCTTGCCACCTCAGCACCTTCTAATAGACTACACTACCTAACTGTATGTTCCAATATCAGTAATACAAGGCATAAGTATTCTATCAGCAATTCCTATTACAATACTACAATGTCTTTCACCCATGTAGGAGCACTTGTTCTTCTCCTTCCAGCTTTCGTATCATTGGCCCCATCTAGTAAAGGAACCTTGTCCTTAAGGTTCAATTCTGGATAATGTGTCTTCAAATCAGATTCTTCCTCCCACATGGCATCTTCTAGTAAAGCATGAGACCACTGAACAAGCCATTGTTTGTGGTCCCCTGATTTGTTGGTGATAATGCGAGACATCAAAACAGATATAGGTTTCTGGACTGGGAATTGTTATGACTCAATTCTGGGAATGTAGGAACCAGATACTTATGCTCTCCTCGAAAAGGCTTCAAAACTGAAACATGGAAGGAAGGGTGGATCTTACATCCTGCTGGTAATTTCAACTGATAAGAGACTGGGCTCAAAACTCGAGTAATAGGAAAAGGACCAAAATATCTTTTGGCTAACTTCTGATTGGATCTTTTAGCCAATGAAATCTGACGGTATGGTTGAAGTTTCATTAAAACTAAATCTCCAACCTTCAGAGAAATATCCATGCTATGTCTATCAGCTTGAATCTTCATTCTATTATGAGCCTCTAGCAAATGCATCTTCAGCCTGGACAACAACTCATTCCTATGGGATAATGTGATATCTACAGCTTCCACCCGCACTGATCCTTGAGGATAATGAGGAATCAAAGTTTGTAACTTCCTATATAAGGCTTGGAAGGGGCTCATTCCAATCGAAGAATGGACAGCAGTGTTGTAATGCAACTCTGTCCAGCTTAGATAAAAAGACCATCTATTATTTTCATTATAGCAGAAAGCCCTTATATGCTACTCCAGGTATCTATTAGTGACCTCTATTTGTCCATCAGATTGGGGGTGGTATGAAGTACTTGTTCTAAGAGTAGTCCCACTATGTTTCAATAGAAATGACCAAAACTGACTGATAAAATGCTATCCCTATCTGATACTATAGTTTTTGGGAAACCATGAAGTTTCACAATCATATCACAAAATAATGAAGCTACCTTGGCTGCTGTATATGGATTAGCCAAAGCTCCAAAATGCGCAAACTTGGTTAGATGATCCACAACAACTATAATTACAGAGAATCCCCTGGAAAGTGGCAAACCTGTGGTTAACTTGTGCATGGCTATCAATTCAGAGGATTGATGACATCAAAGGTAATTACTTGTAATGTCTTCCTCATCCCTTCTTGATAAGGAATCTGCTACAGTATTAGAAACTCCTGGCTTGTATTCTATAGTAAAATCATATCCCATCAATTTACAAACATACTTCTGCTACTCTAATGTCTGAATTGTTTGAGATAACAGCTCCTTCAAACTTCTATGTTTAGTTTTAATGACAAACTTGGATCCCAACAAATAGTGACGCCACTTCTTTACAGCTTCAGTCACTGCATATAACTCTCTTACATATGTTGAAGCTAGCTACATCCTTAATCCAATCTTTTTGCTAAAATAAGCAATTGGCTTATTATGTTGGAGCAACATTGCCCCAATTTCTGTTGATGAAGCATCTGTTTCGATGATGAAAGGTAAAGAGAAATCAGGCAATGACAAAACTATGGTTGAGGACATAGCTTCTTTCAATAGAACAAAAGCTTTATAGCATTTTCATCCCATACAAATGATTCAGCCTTTAGAAGGTCAATTAGAGGAGCTGCCAAGGCTGCATATTGCCTAATAAATCTCCTATAGTACCCTGTAAGACCAATGAATCCTCTTAATTGCTTAACATTTTTTGGTTGAGGCCAATGTAACATGGCTGATATCTTCCTAGGATCTGCCTTCACCCCTTCCCTTGACAATATGTGGCCCAAATAATCAATCTCAGGTAAAGTAAACCCACACTTGCTCAACTTAACCATAAACTGATTTTGATTCAAACATTCTAATGTCAGTTGAAGATGCCCCAAATGTTCAACAAGTGAAGCACTGTAGATTAAAATGTCATCAAAGAAAACTATGATAAACTTCCTCAAATATGGTTTGAACATTTGATTCATAGCCGATTGAAAGGTTAAAGGTGCATTGGTTAAACCAAATGGCAGCACCAAAAACTTATAATGTCCTTCACGGGTTCTGAATGCAGTCTTGGAAGTGTCATGAGGAACCAACCTGATTTGGTGATAGCCACTCCTTAGATCCAATTTAGAAAAAATTCCAACATCCTTCAATTCATCTAAGAGCTCATCAATGGTAGGAATTGGCAATCGATCCCTTATAGTTATGTTGTTTAATGCCCTATAATCAATGCACATTCTCCAAGAATTGTCTTGTTTTTTAACTAGCAACACAGGGGAAGAAAAAGGGTTGTGACTTGCCTTAATGAAACCCGATGCTAAAAGCTCAGCCACTTGCTTCTCAATCTCAGATTTCTGGTGATGTGCATACCAATAAGGCTTCACACTAACTGGTTTAGCTCCCTCAATCAAGTGAATAGCATGGTCACAAGCTCTTGAAGGTGGAAGACCTTGTGGTAATTGGAAAACAGATTGGTATTGCACCAAAATGCTGCACAATTCAGAGGGAATCTTATCCTTAATTGACAGCAGCTCTGGTAACAACTCTCGTGAAGAATTATCAGCTACAATTGCTGCTAATAATGAAGAACATGTGCCATCTGACTGCACTAAATCCTTCCTTCACCCGATAAAATCACCCTTTTGTGATTCCAAACAAATCCCATAGACATATCACTATAGTCATGTATCACCCTGTCCAAGGAACTCAGCCACAAGATTCCCAGTATAATTCCCATATTTGTTAGTTCAATCACCCACAAATCTACTACAAAAACATGACCAAGTATATTCAAAGGAACTGCTGGACATTTCCTTTCACAGTTTAAAAATTCCCCATTGCCTAGAAACACTCTCATTCTACGAACCTTGATCATAGGCAAGCCCAATTCATTAGCAATATTTTTCTGAACAAAAATAATGGGTGCTTCCTGAATCTATAAGGATGGGAACTAACCTTTTTCCAAAATAAATTTGGAATTGCAGAGTTCTAGGATTTCGTTCACTTTCCAAGAAGTGTAGAGCTGCATCCTGAAAATCCTGACGAACCTGATCTGGCTGCCAAACGATTTGTTGCTCCATGTCTGTAGCCACCTCTTTACTGTCTCCCACCAGTAACAACATTTTTTCTCTAACTACCATTCACCTGATGACTGTCAGTAAATGAAGTTGACAATTGATAATTGGTTGGTGCTATCACAGGCCCATTAAATTCAACATCAAACCAAAATGCAAAACCATGTAGTGGTGTTGTACAAAACAGAAAATAAACTTCAATCAATGCCAAGATACTACAAGATTTTCATTAAATGCAGAATACTTCAATCAAAACAGAAATTTTTTAATGGAACATGATGCACTTTAATGGTCATCAATCACTAACAAGCTTAGTTACTAAACAATTGAAACCATAACTGTTTGACCCAAGCTCAGCAGGAAGCAGGTAAAGAGTTGTTAGAGATTTAATACAAAATTGTTTATGTATCTTCACACAACAACTTAAGCTTTTGGGAGATTTCATTCATTACATGACATCATAGCCCTACAATAGAAAGTTAAAATTTAAGCATAAGGTAGGTGGACATGTACATTGTCCCTACTATAGCACAAAGGGCTCTTGTGTGAGGGTACCTATAGAAATATAATACAAAACTATTCTTTTGTCCTCACCTATCCTACCAACTTAAGCTTTGGAGAGGGATAATTCATGACAAAAAGCATACAGTTTAGATCAATACATAGATGAACTACAGTATCAAAATTATCATGAATTTTTTAACTGATTAATATTAAAGGATACAACACAAACCAACCTCATAAAGTTCAATCACTTCATCCGGATAATAACCACCCATTACATTTAACCTCGTCATAATTTCTGATGGCTTACCAGTACTCTTCACAAAAAGCCTTCCAGCATAACTGCAATCATAGGGAAATACATACATGTCAAACTAGGTCCACCTTTTACCCCAACATATGTTAAAATACAGAAATTACTCAATACCGTAGATCCTCTTTTTCAGGATCATATAACTTAAAGAATAATAATATATCATCCTTTTTCTTGTCAGGTGGTGCAATTGGTCGTAAATCCTAAATAATAAAGTAGTTTGTTAACATTACTGTGTTTGAGTATCAATTATCATGCTATCAAAGTAGTATACAGCTTCCACAATTCAAACGTTACCAGCCCAAGCTCCACTTCCAAAAACAATTTTAATTCTGCATTTTGAACCTTGTTTGATAACTCTTCAATTCTCCAACCTGCAATGTATATCATATTGAGAAAAAATACAGTACAACTACAGATAATTGAGAAAATGATGTATCACAAAATTAAGCACCAACATCAGGCAGACATGATTCACCAAAAATTGATCACCAACATAACAAGAACAAACTACAGGATCCAAGACAATTAGCATGAAAAATAATTATATTGATTGCATTTTTTATTCATTTTCAAGATTGGATAATATAAAATAGCTAGCCATAGATGGCAGAAATAAAAATACAAAGCCGACACAGAGAATCAACTGTTGGTCTAGCTTGAGAAATGGAAACTAATAAAAGCACAGAACAGATTCAACAAAAAAACATAAATATGGGGTAATAGGAGCTCATTTGTTCTAGAAAACCAACATTGCCATAAAAGCAAGAACCTACACAGTCAGAGCTGGAAAAATCATATATAAGAAGCTTGAAGGGGGAATTATGATTAAAATTATAAGGAAAAGCTTCTTGCAAGCTCATAAATTTACAGGTTGTGCTTCCTCCATGTGTGTCAACGGCCGATTAGGACGATATGTATGGTTTTTACGCTTTGCCCATAGCCAAAAGCGCTGGAATTCAACTGGTATGCCAAACTCTTTAGCAACCTCTTCCTGTATATCACAGATTAGAAATCAGACATTAAAATCAAAGTTATAAAAAATAGAGCATCTGTTGAGCAATCATCACCAACTTCATAAACGAAAAAACATAAGACCACAAAGATTCATATTATATATTTTGTTTCCTTCCAACTAAAGCATCAGAAGTTTTATATTTTTCCACTGTTCTAAAAAGTAATTGTTTTATCAAAGGATGCAACTAAAATAATGATTTGAACTTTTGGAGTTCACAAACTAAACTTTCTCTAGTTCAACAACTCTTATCATATTTGCCTATAAAATTTGATAAGATAGTAAGAAAAATTAATGCATTTCTCCAAAAAGTAAGAAGACTAGCAACAAAAGCACTGGCCACAACAGTCAGTCATCCAAAATTTGAAGTTGTAATGATGGTTATCAAATATTCCCACTTTCCAAATCCATATTGGATGACATTCCATCCTTTGACATTCAAGCAACTCTTCAACAGGTATCATCCCTTGCAAAGGGGATATGTTATGGGCCACTGAATCCCTTGCAAGAGAAAATACAAAATATTAGAGTATGCTCACTTGCTTTGAAAAAATTAAACTGAAAAAGTATCGATGGCATGAAACTGCCTGAGTGAATCCTATTTTGAAATTAATCCCACACAGCAACATCGAATAATATAGTTCTGTGGATACGGACAATTTTACATTATCTCCCTCTTAACTATATCATAAATGAATGGTTCAAGACACTTTATGTCAGTATATTAATTTCTCATGTTTACCAATTTTTCAATGAAAAGCCAACATTTTAAAAGGAAATATTTTCGATTGAGATCAGAGCAAATAAGAAAAGAAACTAATATTTGTCATGGTCTACGAGATCAAAATTTATGTCCTTTCCAATTTGCACAGCAAGGTCTTCATCTCGTGCCACCTAAGAAGTATCATATGTTATCAGTAAAATATAAATCCAATTTGATTAAGCAACTCACAAGGACAAATGAAACAGTACCATTGTGATGAAATTTACCTAAAGTGGAGCCTGTTGTACACATATTCCTGAAAATCAGACAAATGAGAAAATAATTAGTACCAAATACTAAATTATTAGCAGGATAACCTCAGACAAAACAAAAAATTGCAATAATTCAGATGCAGGATACAAAAAAAAAATTGAAGCCAAAGTCCCCAACGAAATATCCAGAAAGAATAACAAAAGGCAGAAAAATCTTGTGTTTCTCAGTTGCAGAAATTCCAAACCACAAAGATTTCACAAACCAAACCAAAAAGAATTCAAGAAAAGAAAACCAACAGAGAACAGAGCATATATTGATACATCATCTAATCTACCTCACAGATTCCATTAACAAGATATCCAAAGAAGAATCCAGATGAGCAAATGAGGAATTGTTGATATCCAGCGTGAAGCAACAATTTGATATCACTCTCTCTCTCATTTTGTGGCAAGTGAAACCCAAAAACCATTTTTCTCTTATTTTGAACTCCAACGGATATTTTCATTATATATATATTAGAGGCAACACATTACTAAAGGTATTTGAAATTACCCCTATGTCATTTTTTGTTTGCTAATTGTAGTGACATATATTTTTCGAGAATAATAAAGTTTATATATATATATATATATATTTGAAAAGCTAATTTATTTATTTAACTCAAAATAATAAGTAATCTCAAGCATTTATAAATAGAATATAATCTCAAACGACCTCACAGCAAATGATAAAAACATAAAAAAAGAAATATAAAAAATTCAAAAATCTCCAACTGTATAAACACACGCTACTCGCTTCGTTTCCCGCTCACTCCACTCCAACGGTATAATTTTCCGGCAACAAAAGCAAACACACAAAAACAACATTGCAAATCACAAAAGCAAAACACACAAACAACCTTTGATCTCTCCAATCCCTATTTTTCCCGAGAAACTTTTCAGCTCTACTTCGCGCTCAACACTGCAATTCTTGTTTTTCTATTCTGCAATCCTTGTTTTTCTTCCCAATTTTTTTTTCCGGCAACAAAAGCAAACACAAAAACACACATTGCAAATCACAAAAGCAAACACACAAACAACCTTTGATCTCTCCAATTTTCCCGAGAAACTTTTCAGCTCTCCTTCGTGCTCAGCATTAAAAGTTTTTTTTTTTTTTTTTTTCTATTCTGCAATTCTTGTTTTCTTGTTTTTCTTCCCATTTTTTTTTCTTGTCGTAAATGATGGCATTGAGGGTTTTGGTGGATGCGAGTGATCCCATGATGAGATCAAACCAGCGTCTTCAGAATGTCACGTCCCCTCCCACTTTCTTGAAGTGTGGAACCCAGAAGCGCGGGAGAATGACAAATGCTGACGATATTGTTTATGCTCAGAAGAGACCCAAAGCTGTGCAAAGGAAGAAGAAATTAGATGTAAGTTTTTTTCATTATCATGTTTAATATTTTTGTGTGTGTGTTTTTATGTGTTTTCTTTTTTCTTTTAAAGCATATTATTATTATTGTGATAATGATTTATATTTTTATAATTTAATTCAGCCTCCTCTCGAGTTTATCATGGATGTTAACAAACCTCAAAGCTCCATGGAGTCTCTGCATATGAAAAAGGGATGCATGCCTATGAGAAAAACTTTATTCGTCAAAAAAATTGATACCAAAAAGTCTTCAAGGGCTTCAGTTAGCGAGAGGAAAGACGAGAGAAGGTTGGAAATTCTGCAAGAGGAAAAGGAAAATGTTGAAAAATCATTCTTGAAAACTAATCATGAACTAGCTGCTTCTATTGATGTTGATAATAATAAGAAGACTTTGTTAAATTGGAGACAAATAAAAGAGGAAAGACGAGGGAAAGACAAGCAAGAGGACAAGAAAAGTGTTGAAAAATCATTCTTGAAAACTAGTCATGAACTAGCTGCTCCTATTGCTGTTGATAAAAATGAGAAGACTTTGTTAAATTGGAGACAAATAAAAGAGGAAAGACGAAGAAGAGACATTGCTTATGCTCGACTCCAAGCACGACTCCAACTTGATGAGATGAAAGACACAGCTGGTTTAGAGCACAACAAGGAGGCTCAAAGAGATTTTGAGAAGCTCATTGGGGTTCATTTGTAAAAGAAAAATTAATAATGAACTGTGGAAGAAAAATTGTTTGCATTGTGATACTCTTATACTGTAAAGTTTTTTCAAATGTGACGATGTATTACTTTCTTGTTTCCCGTAAATAATAAAAGTTTAGTTCGTTTTTTTTTTATGTTATGCTTTCTTGATTGAGAACTTATTTACTGGATTGAGTTTAGCTTCGCTGTAAAGTCTCTTAATTGTTTAAGTTTGGTGTAAATTTGACTTTATTACTCCTTATTTCATACGTTGTTGCTTATGAATTGCATTGCATCGTTATCACATAAAATTCCTTTTCACCGCTTTTAAATATGATAGCATTTAGTTTATGGAGTTATCGAAGAAGGAGATTCACAATGATTTCATGGAGATGTTGGGGCTTCTTTAGTAAGGTTCTGGCAATGGCTATTCTCTGCTTTTGTCCTCCTGAAAGCTGGCAGCCTTTCTCTCCAACAACAGTGTTATATCCATTTGGAAGGTTACTTACAAATTCATGTATGTTTGCTTCTCTGATTATTGCCATAGCAAATGTTGTCTCTAATTGAGCAATTAAATAGCAGTGACTCTTGTTGTACCAGCCCTATTTGTGCCCTCAACCATCTTAGATTATATTTCTGTATGTCTTTCCCATCAATTAACACCTTTCCTATTTGTACCACCACTTGGTCCTACAAAAGCCACCTTCAATCCAGCTTCAATTTGTAAACTGAAATTGTCAAGAACAGTGACCTCCGGTCTTGAAGGGTAGTTGAATTTTACATTTTGAAATTCAATATTTCCTTGGATCCTCTCAGGTTGGGAATCATCCGGTGTATAAGGGTTTTGAATGCCGGGGTTAGTATATTGATAGCTGAGATGACAGTTGGGATCAGTGTATATAATTCAGTGAAAATTTGGTATGATCTTATTCCATTTTCAAAGGTGGCTTGATGTCTTTTAACTAGAATTGTTGTGTAGCACAAAGCAATAGCATGTGCAATGTTCCACAAGCAAAGGGAGAAGCCTTGAATGATTCCATATTTTATACTTTCTTTTGATGGATTTTCAAAGCGTTGAAAATCACTAAAGTCCAATTTCAAAGCTTGCATCTGCAGTCACTAGCCACTAGGACCAGGAGCCAACTCAACACTCAACAGCAGCATCAGTTACATATATACTTTACAAAACTATAGTACACCATACATGACATGTTTTCCCAAATGGTAAAGGCAGAGGCAATGTCGTTTAGTTAGTCACATTTGTGAACCAAGTACACCTTAATTTCAATCCAACAACTACCTATTTAAAATGGGGTCCATCCCTTAAAGAAATATTCTTATTTATTGTTGTTATTTTGAATGGTTATCGTTTTTACCAAGCCATTAAATTTCACAGCATCCATTCTCTTAAAGAAATATCCCGCATATGTTATGTTAGTTTTTCGTGCTAACTGCATATCTGCGAGCTGTTTCATCAACAGTTTAACAAGGTGCCCAAGTGTACTTCCAAAGTCCAATTCGACAAATACCAAAACAGCAAAGTCACAATAAATCTTGGGTTCGTTTGCAGATGAAGCCTAAATCACTGACCGACCATGAAAAAGGATTGAGTTAAAGATTAGAAGATTGATAGCCAGACAATTCAATATATAATGTAATTAAAATGGGCTTGTTGTTGGAGTGATAGGTCAATTTTATGAGACACAAAAGTGGGAACCATAAAGAAATTGTTGATGCTAGCGTATAATTATGTTGTTTTGCAGAGCATCATTACTGGCTAGTTGATCCCATTGCATATTTTCAACGATAGTGAACCTTAATCCCCTTTGTTCATTATGATTTTCACTTTTGAGCTTTACAACAAAATTTCATTTTATTACAAATTTAATATTATTGGTTCACCGGACATCAACTCTCTACAGCATTTAGCTCCATCAAATTAAAAAGGAAATCTTTTTGTGTTTATTATTAGCTCATGATCTTCAGAAAGAATCAACAAAGAAAGGGAAAGGGGCTTAATTAGGATATGTGTTTTTGTAGTTTCCACCAAACTGCATTACTTTTTTTTTGTTTGTATATTAAGGAAACTAAAAGTAACTACATATCAGTGACCAATCTAGGCCAAGCTGTACCCCTGTGGTCACTACCAAGTAACTCTATACAACCAGCAGGAGGCCTATCAAAAAAGTGTGTATCCCACCCAAAGCAATGAGCTAAACCTGCAAGATAATCAGCTACTCCATTCCCTTCCCTATATACATGGACTAACTTCACCTGCCACTCATATCCAAGGAGCTTGTTGATTTTCTGAATCAGGAATAAAGAGGATGGCTTGCTGGGCACCCTTCCATAATAAGTTGAAGAGCCCCTTTGAATCCCCTTCCTGAATCACTCTTCTTAAACCCTTCTCCCAGGCAGTTTGTAAACCTAGAAGGATACCCCAAACTTCAGCCTTAAGCACACTTCCCACACCCAGATTTCTAGAGAACCCCAATATCCAACAGCCTGACTCATCTCGAAGCACCCCACCACAGCCACTCTGGCTATTCTGCAACCTAGCCGAACCATCAACATTCACTTTTATCCAGCCAAGAGGAGGAGTACTCCATTGAATCAACACTTTAGACTTGCCTGCCTTCACAATGCCAGCATTCATATACATCATATTTGCTTCCATAAAATTGGAGAAGTAAATATAGATTCTCCTAGCCACAGTCTCCTCATTGGAGCATTGGTTCTCAAAAACTAGCAAGTTTCTTTCCTTCCATAAGTACCAACAAATAATACCAAATAAAAGACAGCCTCTCCCCCCACTTAAGCTGCTCTTTTTTGGACACAAATTAAACTGTAACCACTCTGCAAATGGTAAATTCAGGAACTCCATCCAATTATCTGGACTGATGAATCTCCTCCATATGGCTTGAGCCCATCTGCATTCTCTCAGTACATGGACACAACTTTCAGGTTGTGACCAGCATCTGGGGCAAAGATCAGATGTTGCCATATGCCTTTGAACTCTTTTTTGGTTAGTTAGCAAATTCTCCCCAAGGGCAAGCCAGAGAAAAGTTTTAATCCTGGGAGGACCTCCCCACTCCCAGATTTTACTCCAATGAACCTGAAGAGGGACAAAATTCTCCATATTCAGACTGCAATAAGCTGATTTAATAGAAAACTTACAATCATGGGACAAATCCCAAATGACCATATCATCCCCATACAAGGGATGTGGAGGACAGGTCCCTGCTACCAAGCTCAAGGCCTCCTCTGAGATGAGACCTTCAAATAACTGCCAATTCCACTCTCCATTAGGCCTCACCATGTGAGCAATTTCAACATTTCGGATTTCTTCTGGAATATCCTGAGTAGCCTAATTTTTCAAGGGGCCAACAGAAGTCCACTTATCATTCCAGAAGGAAGTTCCTTCTCCATTACCTACCATGATTCTAGAACCATCCATGACTTGAGGCCAAACTCTAGTGATGCCCTGCCACAGATTATAAGTACCACCAGCCTTCTTGACAATGTTAGGGATAAGACTACTCCCCACTTTATACTTGTGTCTCAACACCCTGACCCATAACTCATCTTTCTTAGTAAGCAGTCCATGAGCTACCTTCATAAGACAAGCCTTATTTGTCTGCCTCAAATTTCTGATGCCCAAACCACAATCACATTTAGGTTTGCAGACTGTATTCCAAGGCAACGCATGGACTTTCTTTACCTCTCTATTGGATCCCCAAACAAAACCCCTCATTTTTTCTCAACCTCATCACAGGTCCCCAGGGGAATGAAGGAAGTTTGCATAGAATATGTAGGGAGAGAGGCCAGAACTGACTTTGTTAAAATCACTGTACCATCCATAGACAAGGACCTCTGTTTCCAAGCATTAAGCTTATTATTGGTCTTCTCCAGGATAAACCTAAAGGTATTCTTATTGACTCTTTTATGCAGGATAGGAATACCTAAGTATTTACCTAAATCTGCAGTGGGAGAAAACTTCATAACCTGGCATAACTCATTCCTCCTAACATGGTTAACATTCTTGGAGAAAAATACCCGGGTCTTACTTTTACTCACCTTTTGACCTGAAGCAAGACAGATTCTCTCAAGCAAGCTAGTAACCATCTCAGCTTGGTCAACAGAAGCCTCCATAAAAAGGAGCAAGTCATCAGCAAAGAAAAGATGTGAAATGGGGGGACCTTTCCTACCAAGCTTCACAGGAATCCATTTTTTCTGATCCACCATAGAAGAGATCATATGCCCCAGCCTTTCAATACATAGAACAAATAAGTAGGGTGATAGGGGATCACCCTGTCTAATCCCTCTTGTGGGTCTGAATTCCTCAGTTTGAACACCATTCTAGAGTAAATTCATGGTGGATGTGGATACACAGGCCATGATAAGGTCAACAAGAGCACCAGGAAATCCAGCCATCCTCATTGTTTCTTTTAAAAAATCCCAGCTCACCCTGTCATAAGCTTTCTCAAGGTCTACCTTAATTGCCATCCAACCTTTGATCCCTTTCTTAGCCCTCATAGAGTGAAAAATCTCCTGTGTTATTATGATGTTGTCTGAAGCATGCCTCCCCTTCACAAAACTACACTGATTTGGCATTATAAGCCCATTCATATACTTCTTCAGCCTACTTGTCACCACTTTAGTAACTACTTTGTAAATAACATTACAAAGGGATATAGGTCTAAATTGACTCAAGATTCAGGGTTGTCAATCTTTGGAATCAGACATATGAGAGTCTGATTAATGTGTTCAACCTTCCCAGGGTCCTTAAAGACCTCTTGCACAAACTTAATAGCCGAATCTCCCACCTTATCCCATTGAGGCTGGAAGAAAACTGCATGTAACCCATCCACTCCAGCAGCTTTATAAGGTTTCATACTAAAGAAAGTATTCCTGACCTCGACACTGTCTGGGATAAGACCCAACTTACTCCAGTTCTGATCTTCCGCAGCTGGAAAACAATTCTCTGTACTTAAACTGGACATAGATTGGGAATCCTCAGAATAAAGATTCCTATAGAAATTAACTGCCATATCCTTCAACTTAACAGGATTATCCTCCCATTCCCCTTCATCATTCTTCAAAGCTTTAATTCTATTCCTCCTGGTTATAGTAATAGTTACAGAATGAAAAAACTTTGTATTTTTATTCCCAAAAGCCATCAATTTGCACCTAGAACGTTGAAACCAAATCAATTCCTCTTGCATATAAATTGAATTTAACTCTTGCCAGAGAGACTTGTGAAGTCTTTCCAAAGCTTCACTAGACTGCCTACACAATTCAGCCTCCAAACCCCTCAACCTGCCTTGAATCTGATACTTCCTTCTATGCAATTCTCTGAAGGTATTGTAATGCCAGAGAAAAGCTTCTTTATGGAATTTTTCTTTAGCATTTAACCAATTCGGATTCTGATTCCAGCAAGAGTCAACCACATCCCCAAATCCTTCATTGGTCAGCCAAGCTTCAAGAAACCTAAAAGGTTTAGGACCTTCGGTTTCCATAGGATAGGAATCCTCTTTGAGCAATATGGGCTTGTGACCAGAGCCATTGAAACTCAGATGATGAACAGACCTGTTAGAATAGTTCAAATGCCAAGCCTCATTGACAACCAGTCTATCAATCCTCTCCTGAACCTTACCTCTTTTCCAGGTAAATTTGGGCCCTGAGAACCCTAAATCAGAGAGTTTGCAGTCTCTTAAACAACAAGAGAACTCCTGCATACTTCCCCAACAAACATCACTGCCTCCTTGTTTATCATTTTCCTCCAAGAGATTATTAAAATCCCCCATAACAGCCCAATCTGTATCAATTGTCCTCCCAATTTCTCCAAGATTCTCCCACAAAGCTCCTCTTTCCAACCTTCTGGGGCTACCATAGACAAAGGTAAAATACTCCTCCTTCCCATTTTCTGCCCAACAAAGCCTTGAGTGGAAAAATTGGTGATCATCCAAAAGGATACATACACCAGTAACACTTTTATTCCATAAAACCCAAATTCCACCAGAGAAACCAATTGCCTCCCTTTTACGAATAATTCTATCAGCTCTACTTCCACTAACTTTAGATTCGAGCAAGACTAACACCTGAACCTTATTCTGATGAACTAAGTCTTTAATAAGAGCAGAAAAACCTTTCTTTCCCACTCCTCTACAATTCCAAGAGCAAACTATCATAAAAAACATAGTAAAAGAAAGATACCTAAGAGCCAAGACCTGCTCTAGATTACACCAGAAGATTAGACTTCGAAGCTCCACCAAGGTTGGTGATATCATCCAGCAACATGCCCTCTTTATTACTTGAAGCCATCCTTCTTCCATCTTCAAAGACATCAGGTGGCTTTTCTTTCAAAATGTGAACCGGTCCTGGAGCTCCTCCACACCCCCTAGTGGGTCCAGGAACCCCTTTATTCCTCCCATGGCTGTTAGAAGCTACATAGCACAGACACGCCACTTTCTTGAAAATTTGCGTGTCGGACACGTGTCCGACACGAACAAGCTCCGACACGCGATCAACATTTGGGGACACGCGGTCAACTCTCCGACACGTTCCGACACGTTTTTCCGACACGCAGTCAACTTTTTCCGACACGCGATCAATGCTCGAACACGTTTTTTATTTTATTTTAATTTTATTTTGTTAACTAATTATAAAAGAAATAATTTATAAACTAATTTTTTTCTGTTATGAAATTTGACATGAAAAATTAACAAAGTGCGAAAAATTATTTATATTTATATTTATGTTATGAAATTTAAATATTTGATTGGTTATATGACTTATTATGGACTCTTATATGTATTAAATATAAATTATATTATATATATTAAAATTTTTATTTAATATCAAAACGTGTCCCAACGTGTCCAAATATGACATTTTTTAGAATTAACGTGTCAGCGTGTTGTGTCGTGTCGTGTCCCGTGTCCCGTGTCCGTGTCCGTGCATCATAGGTTAGAAGCCTGATCACCTCCACTCTTCATAATCAGAATGGCTTCCCTTTGATGTGTTTTTGATTTCTGAGTATTGCTTCCTTCCTGAATCTGGGACCCTGGACCCCTTTCTTTGCACAAGATTGCGTAGATTGCTTCTGCCCACTCTTCTTCTCTTCTATATTATTCTTTCTTATCTTTGCTTCTGGGTTTTTCTTCCCTACTCCACTTCCATTATCGGTTTCTGAACCATACAGTTCTATACTCGCATAATGATGCTCTTGTGTAGTAGTATCCACCTCAACTAATTCTTCTAGCATAGTGAATCTCGAGCCTGAAGGTTTAATAGTGTTCCCCGGGCCAACATTATCACCCCCTAGTTTCTTCTTTCCTGCTCTTTGAACTCTAGTCTTCGTCTGCACAGGAGACTTCCTCTTCCTATAACCTTTCTGAACATTCATCCAATTCCCAAAGCCATCTTCCTCCTGACTCCTCTCCACATCTACCTTTATATTATCCTCATTCTGTTTCCCCTCATCAACTGAACGCATACAATCCTCACCTGTTCCCTCTTGAGTTTTCTTAAGATTCTCAGAGTTGATTGCACATTGATCCTTCCTATGTCCATATTGACCACACAGGAAGCAAATGAGGTGAAGACCCTCATAACCTATATACAACTGCCTCTGCCCAATTCTGAACTTCGACAAAAGGCTCTTACTCAGGTCCACTTCTACGCAAATTCGAGCAAACCTTCCTCGATCCGTAATTTCTTCCTGCTGGCCCTGAACACTGAAGCGTAAAGAGCTCTCATCAATCCTCAGTGTCCTACCCACCATGTTTCCCATCTTCCAAAAATCCTTGTAAGTATAGAATTCTCGAGGAACACCAGGGATTCTTATCCAGACAGCTAACTTCTTCACACGATCATCAAATGGATCGAAATTTGGCCTCCACCGCTGCACAATCAAGTAATGATCGGCAATGATCCACGGCCCCTGTTGTTATACAAACAGGTAATCTTGTGGTTTCTCGAATTCGACCATATAGTGGTCATTTTCTAAATCAAGGACTCTGTACTCACCTTCCAGATTCCATAGTTTATGAAGTCTGTTCCAAAGGAACCGTGCCCCCAACCTCTTTCCCATCAGCTTTACAATCAGGGCCATTCTCCACTTCTTGCATTGTTCCAATTTTTCCAAAATGTCGAACTGGTAGTAAGGATTTAGAGGATCATCCTCCTGCGTCTGCTCGTAAGCCTTAATAGCCTCCTCCTCGTCTAATTCATCTCTCCTGCTTTGAGCCAACCAGTCTTCCTCCTCATCACCTTGTTGGCCGTCCCATACCCCATTAACCCTGAGCAATCGATCTTTGTAGGACACCAGCTTCTGAGGTTCTCTATGGTGGTTGTCCTCCATCACCGATGCCTCCCCCTCTCCCAGGTTCAGATCCATCAGATCTGCTTCCCCCTCTGTAGCACCCACTACCAGAGATGGATCCTGCATAACCAAATCGTCCATGTCCTCACCCTTAGTCTTCTTAGCTTCCCTATCCCGCCTTCCATCTTCCTCAGTGTTTGGGGGTCTTCCCCCTTTGTCGACCATCATCCCCAAGCTGTGATGGCAAAACGAAATGAAAACCCTAGCAGAGCCCTCTTTTTTCTTCTCACGCGCTCACGCGCTCTTGGTACCACCAAACTGCATTACTACGTGGGAACTAATTGGACATGTGAACTAATTTTGACAAAGATTAAGACTTCGCCGGTTACTAAACTTTGTTCAATTTTCTCGTGTCCATATAGTGATATACCCCGGTTATTAATTTTTTTATGACTCCACCAGGTCATTATCCATCATGTCTGGGAAGGTATATTCACAATAACATTCTTCTTGATTTATGCATTTACAGATGGAATGAAATAGGCCCGACAATCGAAATGAGTCACTAACAAAATGTAGCTAGCTAGTGTTAAAGCAATTTATTTTTTTTTTATTTTTTTTGTAAAAAAAGCAAATTCTTTGATATGAGGAGAATGTGCAAAATCAAATTCTCTTACACGTGAAACTTCGGTTTTAACATATGCCAAGTTACGGTCATTTTGGAATCATTGACTATTTTTTGGATCCAAAATAATAAAGTATTGGGTTTATGTATCATTTCATTTTTTATTTTTTTTGGTAAACATGTATCATTTCACTTATATGTATTATGCTTAACTAATTTTTTTTATTTGAGACTTTTTTATCATTCACACTTGAATTGCACAATAAGTAATACATTAATGATTTTATATATTATATTTGTAACATAATTAGCAATTTTTTAGAGTTTGGTGTCATGCAACCAAACCTAATAGATTCATGAGCTGATTCCAATTACTGTGGCAAAATCTATGAGCTGATTCAAGGCAAACCATATTCCTTCCTTCAAAGAGAGCTTGGAAAGTTACAACCCTTTTGGATTGGAGGGGAAAATGATCAAAATTTGTGCCCCATATGATGTGGCACATACTATGAGGGAGACAAGTTTTCCTTGTTTACTTTCCACTTTCTGCCATACCTACCGTCCCTATTTTCAATTACCTATTTTGTATGAATGTTTCCCTCAGCCTTCTCTGTATTGAAATATGACTTATATTTGTTAAGGTCAAATTTCATGTTGGGTCGGTGATTTCCCTCATATATTCTTTTGATGGATTTGTTGATTTTGCCTCTCCCGCTTTCAACTGAAACATTAGTTTGATAAGTAATTCATTCTTTTGTTTATAAGAATTAATTGTCCACAGAGAAATGAATTTTGATGGAAGAGAGTATTGTAATTCGTTGACTTTTTACTCTCCTTAACATGTTCTTTGCAATTATCAAGGTATCACAATTTTAAATTTTCATTTCATTTACTAGTTAATGGAACTTGTTCAGATTTGGTTGTAAAGACTCTTATTTCTTACTTGGTATTGTTTAAGTTTGGTGTAAATTTTTCTTTATTACTCCTTATTTCATACAATGGGGTGAACCGGAATAGTGGTAAAATTGTTCCTTCATGACTGAAAGGTCATGGGTTCGAATCCAGGAAACAGTCTTTTTGTTATTATGCAAGGGTAAGGCAGCGTACAAGGATTTTTTCCACGTTGCTTATGAATTGCATTGGATCATTGTCAAGTTTTCACCGCTTTTAACTTGTTTCCCCAAATACCCATCAAATGAATGCTCTATTTGTTCTTTCATAACTCGTACTAGTTTGCCTGATAATATGGAATAGAAACTCATTTTATGTAATTGCTTAGTCTCCTTTGTAGCTAGAGATTTTGGTTGCTGAAATTTAAATATGATAGCATTTACTCTTTTTTTAATTTCTCACGTGAATTTCAATTCAGAGTAAGATTATGTTTTTCACGCAGCCCATTCATGTTATTCACTTTATTTGTTAGTTGAAAATATCTTCTAATTCGAGCCATATGCTTGGGTTTTTCTGACATTTTATTGAAATTGATGAAGTGTTATATATGCTTTTTGACATCTCCAATGTGTTGAGACTTCTGGGTATTCATCTGCTTTTCGTTGCAGTAATGGTGACATAGAATACCCCTTTTAAGTACTAATTAAGTTTTCTTCTGTTGCCTATTCTTCTTGTGTTTGTTTTAGGGACTGAAGTGAATTGCTTGCATGGTTAAAGGGTTTCATTTTTTTTTTTTATTTTGAAAGACTTGTTGCCATGTAGCCAACTTTAACTGATGGGTTAAAAACTTATTTTTTGTGTGTGCTTCGTTGCACATCTCTCTCTTTGATATTCTCTATTACTGTTTGATAAGAACCCAGTTCTTATCGAGAGAAGAAAAGGAAAGAATGTTGTATTTCTCAATTAATTTCTCAAAAATGAAATGAAACTATACAATGAGTTTTCAATATAAGCGTTGGGTCTAGTTATTCAACAGAATAACCACTTACTAACAGAAGCTATATTACTCTACAACCATATGTATTTGACTAATATATAACCAACTAGTCTACAATGAATATTACAGCTTCCTACATATGGGCCGAGTAGTCCATAGCCCAACTGGGTGCTCCTTTGATCCTTCTTGGTCTCTGTACTGTAACACTCGCCTCTCCTTGAAGAGGAACCTTGTCCACAAGGTCCAGATTAGGATAAGAAGTCAACATGTCTGTTTCATCTTCCCACGATGCATCTTCAGGTAGGGAGTTAGACCATTGAACAAGCCACTATTTAATAGTTATACCATGCCGTGTAATATCTCTGGACATCAGGAGGGAAAAAGGTTGTTGAACTGGATGGTTTTCATGGGAGAAGGTTGGCATGGAGAGCACTGGTGTGTGAGAGTCACCCTTGAACGGTTTAAGGACCGAAACATGGAAGGAAGGGTGAATTTTGCAGCCCTCTGGAAGCTCTAATTGGTATGCTACAGAGCTAAGCACACGCTTAATTGGAAAAGGACCAAAGTAGAACTTTGCCAATTTTTGATTGCTGCGGGTAGCTACAGTTAACTGCCTATAAGGTCTCAGCTTAACTAATACCAAATCGCCTACCACCAAAAGAATATCCTTTCTGTGACGATCCGCTTGCATCTTCATACGATTTTGGGCCCCCAATAAATGCTTCTTAAGCTGTTGCAGCAGTTCCTCTCTGTGACATAACATGGTATCTATAGCTTCTATATGAACAGAACCTCTCGGATAATGAGGAATCATCATGGGAGGTTTGCTATACAAAGCTTGGAAAGGGGACATTTTAATAGAGGAGTGAAAGGCTGTGTTATAATGTAACTCAGCCCATCCCAAATACATGAACCATGACTGATTTTCCTCATGACAGAAGGCCCTCAGATATTGTTCAAGATAGCGATTCGTTACCTCTGTCTGGCCATCGGTTTGAGGATGGTAAGCAGTGCTAGTCTTCAACACTGTACCACTGAGTTGAAATAAATTGGTCCAGAACTTGCTAAGGAAGATGCTGTCACGGTCAGATACAACAAGGCTACGAGGAATGCCATGTAATTTCACAACCATATCACAGAATAACTTAGCAACCACAGCAGCTGTATAATGGGTTGGTAATGCTCCAAAATGAGCATATTTTGTGAGACGATCAACTACCACCAAAATGGTAGAAAACCCACGAGATACTGGTAATCCAGTGATGAAATCAAGAGTGAGATCCTCAAATACTCCTTAGGGAATTGGTAATGGCTGAAGGAGACCCAAGGGAGCAGATGTTGAAGTCTTTATCATCTGACATATAGGACAGCTTCTCACGAATGCAGTAATATCTTGACGCATCCTAGGCCAATAAAATGAAGCAGAAATTCGCAACAGGGTGCGTGTGATGCATGCGTGTCCTCCCATTTGTGAAGAATGGGCTTCAGTCATCAATGTTTCCCTAAGAGCTGACTTGGAACTCAAAAGGAAACGATGCTTGTGGAAAAGAGTTCCATCCTTAATTGAAATATGAGGATCAGTACACTCATTAGCAATCAACTGTTGGTGTAACAAAACCAAATAAGGATCAGTCCTATTTTCTTGACGTATTGCATCCAAAATCTGAAATGTAGGTTCAGAAAATAAAACCATCATTGTAGCTGCTGCATGTTCCTCAAAACTACGTGACAGTGAGTCAGCCACTGTATTAGACACCCCAGGTTTGTACTCAATTTGAAAGTCATAACCCATGAGCTTGCAAGCATACTTCTGTTGCTCCATGGATTGAACTGTTTGGGAAAGCAACTCTTTCAAGCTACGATGGTCAGTTCGTATAATGAAATGGGATCCCAACAAATAGTGCCGCCAACGTTTCACAGCCTCTACCACCGCATATAACTCACAGACATATGTGGATGCAACTCTCATTCGGGGACCAATTTTCTTGCTAAAAAATGAGATAAGTCTTCCTTGCTGTAACAAAACTGCACCTACCCCAGTAGAAGATGCATCTGTTTCCACTACAAAAGGAATCGTGAAATCAGGTAGAACAAGTACTGGTGTGGTAGACATGGCCTGCTTCAGAGCTTGAAACGCCTGTTGAGCTTCTTCATCCCAATGGAACGCGTTCTGTTTCAGTAAATCAGTGAGGGGAGATGCAATAGTTGCATAGTTACAAACGAATCTTCTGTAATAACTGGTTAGACCCAAAAAACCCCTTAGTTGCTTCACATTTCTCGGTGGAGGCCACTGAATCATTGCTTCCACTTTCCTAGGATCAGCTTTAACACCTTGTGCATTCACCAAATGCCCCAAATAATCGATTTCTGTTAATGCAAATGCACATTTGTTGAGCTTTACTAGGAAACTATGCTCACTGAGGCAAGTTAAAGCAACCTGCAAATGAAGGATATGCTCTTCCAAGTTCTTGCTAAAGATTAGAATATCATCAAAAAAAACAATGATGAATTTCCTTAAGTAAGGTCTAAACATACGGTTCATAGCGGATTGAAAAGTAGATGGAGCATTAGTTAACCCAAAGGGCATAACTAAGAACTCATAGTGTCCATCATGGGTACGGAAGGCAGTCTTATGAGTATCTCCAGGAACTAACCTGATTTGATGATAACCACTGCGAAGATCCAATTTGGAGAACACACCAGCACCATTCAACTCATCAAGGAGTTCATCGATGGTGGGAATTGGAAATCTGTCTTTAACCGTAATGTGATTTAATGCACGATAATCCACACACATACGCCAGGTGTTGTCAGCTTTCTTGACTAATAGCACAGGTGATGAAAAGGAGCTACGACTCTCCTTAATGAACCCAGCTGCTACGAGGTCAGAAATTTGCTTCTCAATTTCTGATTTTTTATTGTGTGCATAACGGTAAGGGCGGACATTAACAGCTCCAGCTCCTTCTACTAAATTGATGGCATGGTCATAATCTCGCTGGGGAGGAAGACTTTGAGGCATTTGAAACACAGCTTGAAACTGGACGAGTAGCAACCAAACCATTGCAGGAACCTGCTCCTTCAAACCAGTTAATTCAGGAAGAATATCTGATTGAGAGGAGACCGTTTCTGCACCAATCAAAGTAAGACAATTAGCTTGGTGATTCTTACTAGCTGAAACCTCCTTGTCTCCATACAGAACCACTCTATGGTGCTGCCATATGAATTCCATAGTCAATTCATTGTAGTCATGCAGCACTCTGCCCAAATTTTCTAGCCACATTATTCCCAAGATGATGTCTGTAGTCATGGTTAAGTCTATAACCCACAAATCAACAGTGAAGACCTGCCCTTGAACATGCATAACCACATTGGAACACTTTTTATCACAAATCATAAACTCACCATTACCCAAATACACATTCATCCGTTGTGTTCTGGACATAGGTAAACCCAAATTGTCCACCACCTTTCTTTTCACAAAATTATGGGAACTTCCAGAGTCTACTAACACCAGAAACTGTTTCCCCTGCATGTTGATGGAAAATTGAAAAGCACGAGAATTGTGATTACCAGATAAAGAATTTAAAGCTGCATCTAAAGGCACAGAATCAGTGTTATCAGGCTGCCAAACTATATGTTCGTCCCCATCCTGATCAGTATCATCCACATCTCCAATCATCATTAAGAGCTTAGCCTTGCAATGATGTCTGGAGGTCCATTTTTCATCACAGGTATAGCACAAACCAAGATCACGACGCTTCTGCAAGTACTCATTGGAGAACTTCTTAATTGGAATATTAGAGGGCAATGCTGTAACAGTTTTAGTTTGGTTGGTAGTGGATGGTAAGGCTAGAACAGAGGAGGATTGGTTAGACGTGGGAGGTAAGGATAGGTGGAAATTGTTGTGGTTACTATCAGAAGCAAAAGTGGACTTCTGAAAAATTTTCTTAGGAAAGCTTGGGTTTGAGGGAAAGGAAGAACGAAGGTCAGCGAAATGTGCTTCATAAACCAGGGCCAATTGCATTGCTTGGTTCAGGGAAATAGGTTTGTGAAGTTGGATTGCTCTCCTCGTTCCAAGGATAAACCCGAAACAAAAAATGTCATCAAAACTTCATCCGAAAAATCATCAATTTGATTAATCAGGGATTCAAACTGTTGCATATAATCCGCTAAGGTACCTGTTTGCGTCAATTTGGGAAGGACGCCCCTAAGATCTGAGTAGGCAGAACCCCCAAAACGATGACAAACTGCATTCTTAAGATCCTGCCATGTCCCAATCGATCCACCCTTGAAAAGCCACTGATACCAAGGGGAAGCTGGTCCCTCCATCTTCAATCCAGCAAGGCGTACCTTGTACTCCTCCGGAATCTGCTGTAAACCGAAATACAGCTCTGATTTAAAAATCCACCCACGTGGATCTGACCCATTGAAGGTCGGAATTTCCATACGAACTGCCTTTAATGGCAAAGAAAAATTCGCCATATGTGCCCTAGGAATGGCAGCAGAATTCTCTGGGCGAACACGCTCAACATTTCCCACAAGCAGTTCTTGAAGTTGTTGCATCTGCGCAACAAGGTTCATGAACTGGGTCTGGTTTTCACGCTGACTTTCCACAAAGCGTTGATCGATCCGAGCTTGAAAAGCATGATTGGCTTCTCTGTCCTTGTCAATGCGAACTTGAAGAGAAGAAAATTCTTCGGCAAGTTCTTGGATGCGCATGGTGATGAAAGCACCAAATGATAAGAACCCAGTTCTTATCGAGAGAAGAAAAGGAAAGAATGTTGTATTTCTCAATTAATTTCTCAAAAATGAAATGAAACTATACAATGAGTTTTCAATATAAGCGTTGGGTCTAGTTATTCAACAGAATAACCACTTACTAACAGAAGCTATATTACTCTACAACCATATGTATTTGACTAATATACAACCAACTAGTCTACAATGAATATTACAGCTTCCTACATATGGGCCGAATAGTCCATAGCCCAACTGGGTGCTCCTTTGATCCTTCTTGGTCTCTGTACTGTAACACTGTTGTAATTGGCTTTCTGCTAGAATCTGTGATTTGACATTGGACACAGTTGATGTTTTATGTTTCTCGTTTTCATGCTAGGTGGGAAGGGGGGACATCCAGTCTATCAAAATTAATCTGTGGATGGGGTAGTTCAATATGAACCTTATGTGATGTCAATGCAACTATGCATGAATGATCTTATGTGGCTAATTTATTTCCAGAATTAAGTAGAATTAGCACAAGTAACTTATGATAGCAACTTCTGTGCCCTCCCAGTAACAACCCGTTACGTACTGGTGTTGTTAACATTGTTTATAATATTAAGCGCAGTTACAATCACAACAGTTCATTTAAAATTTCAGATAAACTTTTCTTTTTCATTACGTAAAATTTAAAACAATAAAATAAACGTAATGATAACCGCTGTGATCATAACTAAAAACTAAATGCGGAATAATTAATTTATTAGCTTAAATATCATATAATACTTATCTTAAGTTACTAAGGAATTCCCATAAATTCACTTAGTATAATTCTCACTTTTACAATTTTTACCTATCCAAACTCACTTTAGTCTTTTGAACACTATAGAAAGTCCTTTTGTATGTTATTCTTGAAACATACATATAATCATAATCCTAAAATAGGCTTATTGTCCTTTCATCATATATCATGCTTCAATATTACTCAATATCCAATATTACAATTACAATCCTCCACTGTAAAATATAATACATTAATCCTTCAAATATAACATAATAAAAGTACAATCAGATTTAGACAATAAAATGGCATGACAATATACATAAATCTATATCCATCTCCAATGTTCATGCCCTAAGTCTATCACATGTTATGTGACTTCAAAATGCAAAATACTCCAAATGCTCAACCTATGGACCTCTTGCCCTCAGCTCTTGCCCCACTGCTACTACCTGAAATAAATGCCCCAACCACACGGGGTGAGATATACGAATCTATCTCAGTAATCAAGAGGTTCTAGAGATTACTCCGTCCAATGGCTCACTCAGATGTAAATCTGTAATATACCACAACAGCCAAAAAGGGATAAAGCAAGGGATTTAGTGAAGTAGGGATGAATATGGAGTAAAAATACGATGAAGCTGGAATGGTCGATGCCAAAGCCACGCAACACCCAACCCGTAGGCCTCGGCATATAGCCTACTATATAACACCCAAGGAAGCGTTCCCAGAACGTCAACCAAGGTCACATCCAACCGCATCCACCCGAGACTTCCTAGAGTGCTCCTCGAGGATACATCTCTAAGACCACCGTCAACTAGAACTCCCTCATGGAGACCTATCCAGTGGAAGTCCGTAACGCCTAAAGGCTACTATCTACTGGCCAGAGATACAATACATAATATCCATAATATATATATACACATATGCATGAGCATGTTATAACACATCATTGAGATACACCTCCAACCATTACCCCTAAGGGCATGGTGGAACACACAAGGGAACTAACCCCAGTACCAAGGGATTACCTGATTAATCTCCTTCTCTATGTAACTCCAAAGAAAGGTACCACCGAGCTTGATCCAACAAGAAATGCGACAATCGCAACCCACCAAAAAGTCACGTCCGTGGAAGACAACCTACAATGACCACACAAAGATCATTAATAAATACAAGTACGACACTGTTCATCTCTACAACACTATTCATTTATACGGTACTATTCACTATTCACGTATACGTTACCATTCACGTATATGGTACTATTCACTATTCACGTACGTCACTATTCACAAATACCATTTCTTCAATTTTATCATACTTTCACCGATTAAATTCAATTCTCTATCCTTTCTTCCAAAGGAGCATATACAAATTCAGTATGTATAAACAGTTACTATTCACTATTCATCCAACACTATTCATCACTATTCATCAAAACCTATAAATCCAGATCTACAACAAAATCTCAATCAAAACAGAATTTTCTTACCGTAGATCTATTCCTCAGATTGTCCACTTCAACTTTGGTTTTGGAACGGTTGAATACCGGTGTCTCTAGCTCAAGTTATGCGCCTTGGAAGATTTTGGATCCTATTCCTTTTCTTTCTTCCTTTGCTATCTGTCTCTCTGCCTCTGTCCGCGGAATGAAATGAGAAAGAGTAAGTTCATTTAGAAATTTGACTTATATATAGGTAAAGTGAAATTCAACTAGGTAAAAGTTTATCTATCTACACACCTCCGTTCATTACCAAACTTTATCCAATAGACTAGAATATTTTTCTAGTCACATTTCCAATTTTACTTTCACTTTTCGGGTAACTTTATTTACCTGCATTTTTACTCCTTAACTGTCATTTTAACTCATTTTTCACCAAAAGTGTCTTTATTTCTTTTCTTTATAATTCTCCTTCCATATTAAATCCATAATTAAATGTGAGGGTTGTTATACTCCCTGTGAAAGTTTTTTGACCAAGCCATTAGCCATATGCTTATAGGTTACGGCAGTGGCGTAGCCACGTTATACTTAAGGTAGAATTTGGGTCCCAGTTACATTTCAACAAATTTTATTTATTATATATAACTATATAAGTAATTATAATTGGACCTTAGTTAAAATTGTAAGTTGGCCTCAGCTAAAATTGTAACAGAGATAACAGACGAAGATTTGGAGCTGCTCTGCGTGTGTGACCAGATATCAAATTGTTTTCTTCTTAATTTCTTCTTCTTCTTCTTTCATCTTTTTTCAATTAGGATTTTTTTTTCGCACTCACCACTCAGAACCCAACCATTTTGAGACAAGGTACAATGTTTTGTTCCTTTCTGAAGATTTTACGGATTCATGTTCTTGGAATATGCATTGGTAACTATATTGTTCGCGTGCTGGGGAAATAATTGATTTATATTTTTGAATCTTGTAAAAGATAAATTCTTTGTCTTTGCTGACCACAATTGTTCATGGGGTGTTTCAAACATAAGTGAAATTCATGCCTTTTTTTTAATTTACAACTTTTTTTGTGTGTGGTTGTATCTATTGATTTTATTTCTTTTGAAAAATGCAGTGTTGTATTACTTTTACCTTTTAAAAAAAATTATTTTAATATAGAGTTACAGTTGCTATTGGTAATAGAATTGAATTGTTTCTTGGAGTTATTTATATTTGATTTCACAAAAGGAATGAGAATTTCGGCGATTAATCAGTGAAAACTGTTAAAGAGAAAAATCAATGAAGATATATGTATATATATGGAGTATCAAAATTTCTTGTACATACCCATTAAAAACTTCTTCTTTTTTGTATTTTTAAATTTTTTAAAATATCTAAACACTAATTAAAAGATTTATGTGGATCCAATGTCATTTAAATGATTTTAGACATTTGCTGCTGATTGTTCTATGTCTCTTTTTTAATTATGAATTTTTAATTATGAAGTTTGCTTTGTCCCTGTACGTTGATGTTCTTCACAGATCACTAGAGATGGCAATATGAGTTGAACCCGACGGGTCAACACGTCAACTCGCCAAAACGGGACAGGTTGGGTTACATATCTCTACCCACCAACCCATCTCAACCCGCCCATTGGGTTGTGGGTCAAAACGGGTTGGCCCGCAAGGTCTTTTTTTTTTTTTTTTTACTATTACGTTATATTTTATTTGTCTTTAAGCTTTTGTGCTATCCAATTTTTTTTATGAGTAAATACCTCTTTTGGTCCTCAGCAAATTTCACGATGCCCGCTTTAGTCCCTAGCAAATAAAAAGGCCTATCGTGGTTCATAAGAAATTCAAAATGGACCTATTTTAGTCCTTTTAGGGACTAATATGGGTCTTTTTTGAATTTGTGAGGGACCACGATTTCAATTAAATGGGCCTATTTTGAATTTCTTAGGGACCACAATGGGCCTTTTTATTTGCTAGGGACTAAAACGGGCATCGTGAAATTTGCTGAGGACCAAAAAGAGTATTTACTCTTTTTTTATCTTAGCACTCCCTAGAAAAAATAAAGAAGAAAATCTTTATTTATGACAAGTATTATCCATATATAGAGAAAAAAAATAAGTTTCTAAAGGATGTTTGACTGAATGTTAGCATACATTTAGACTTGAGATTGAAAATAAACTTCGGAAGTGTTAAATGAAAATAATTAATATTACAAAATCAATAAAATATAACTTATTTTAATTTTTTTATTTTTTAGGCGGGGTGACCTGTCAACCCGCCAAATCACCATAAAACAGGGAAGGCTAGGGTTTGCAACCCACATTCAAGAGGGCGGCGGGGCGGACCAACCCATTTTTGGGGGGTTGACGGCGGGTTGAGGTGGGTCGGGGCGGGCCGACCAGTTTTGCCACCCCTACAGGTCACGGCTACGTGTGTAAATGGATTACGTTAGGTTAGGCTTTGACTTTTATAGCCTAAGCCTATGTAAAATATTTAGAGCCTATTGTTCATAAAGATCACATGAAAATTTCATATATGTATACGTACATCAAATTTGCACTTTCTTTACAAATTTATATTTAAAATTTTAAATAAATATTTATTATTTGTTAAAATATCATAAATCCTATTACTTTAAAAATTAGTGTTACAAATCATGATCTCATAAAAGTATGCTAGAGTTCATGGTAAATTTTATAAAAAGATAAGGTTGGAAACTCTGCAAGAGGAAAAGGGAAGTATTGATAACTCATTCTTGAAAACTAGTCATGAACTAGCTGCTCCTATTGATGTTGCTAATAATAAGAAGACTTTGTTAAATTGGAGACCAATAAAAGAGGAAAGACGATAGAGACGCAAGCAAGAGGAAAAGGGAAGTGTTGAAAAATCATTCTTGAAAACTAGTCATGAACTAGCTGCTCTTATTGCTGTTGATAATAATAAGAAGACTTTGTTAAATTGGAGACAAATAAAAGAGGAAAGACGAGGGAGAGACCATGCTTATGCTCGACTCCAAGCACAACTCCAACTCCACAGCTGGTTTAGAGCACAACATGGAGGCTGAAAGAGATTTTGAGAAGCTCATTGGGGTTCATTTGTAAAAGAAAAATTAATGAGTGGAAGAAAAATTGTTTGCATTGTGATACCCTTGTGCTGTAAAGGTTTTTCAAATGTGACGATGTATTACTTCCTTGTTCCCGTAAATAATAAAAATTTAGTTCATTGTTTATGATGTTATGCTTTCTTGATTGAGAACTTTTTCACTGCTTAAGTTTAGCTTCGAGTAAATTGAGGTAAATATTATATTTTTTCTATTCTTTTATAAATTAAGGACAACACTATTATTAAACTCTGTAATTTTTTTTCTTGTGGACATGCTAATAGCACAAGATGAAATATTTGGACCTGTGATGGCACTTTCTTAGTTTAAGTAAGTCCATCTTATATTCTATCTCACTATCTTAACATAAAAAAAGTTTGTTATTGCACACATGAATGTTGAATTAAGTATGGTATATGTACAATACGACCATTAACGAATCAATTAAGAAAGCCAACAACACCAGAAATGGCCTAGCATCAGGGTTTGTGACCAAGAACTTACATATTGCCAACACTGTCTCAAGGTCCATCCGTGCAGGCATCTTTTGGATCAACTGCTATTTTGCCTTTGATATTGAAAGCCAACTTTACAAGTATCTTCAAATTAAATCTGTTGCAACACCTATTTACAATTCTCTTTGGCTTTGAAACTTTCAGTTGCGGGTGCTTGTGAGAAGTAAATATATACATCATTTGGATCAACAACTTCAGTTTTTTTTTTTTTTTCTTTTGGATGCTGAACAATACAAGTTTTAACATCATCTCGGTAATCAAATAAATTTGTACACGTATGAGCTTGTGTGATGTTGAACCACTCCTCAAAGATGCCAAAAAAGGAGAGGAAGAATAGGAAAAAAAAAGTTGTGATGGTTTTGTTGCACTTCCAAGCTGTTTGATACAATATAAAGTACATTGGAGTATTGCTGTGTTTATATAGCCTTTACATGGTATCAATGGAACATGTATGTAATTGCCAGCGTCACCAGCATAAGAAAGTAAGCAATTCTTTGATCAATTGCAGTACCTGCGATAAATGAAACGAGATTTAATTAAAAAAATTAGAAACAAGGAGGAAATTTATTGCATCATAAACTAAGAAAAATGAGAAAAAAAAACACTTCAAGAAATAAGATAGTACTGAATGAGATAACATTCAACACCTCATGTAATAAATCATAAATTTTGAGAAACTTCGTAATCTACAAGACAAAGCACTTCAAGAAATTAACCAATAGATTTTATTTTTTCTTTAGAAGGATCTCCGAAATTGGGAAGGATCACTCCTACTATTCAGCAAATGCTTACTTCGCACACCATAACGCACATGTAAATCTCTAATTACACTAAATCGTATAATTGTATACACATAATTGATTTTTACTCTCAGGTAGAAAAATTGGAGCAAAAACAGTTTCACATGGCATCAGAAAACAACATACTTATGTTCAACAAGAAACTCACAATAACAAAAGGTGGTTTGGAGCTGCTAGCTGAAGGAAATCTTAGATTTATGCGGAAGCGGTTTAGGACCTAGTACATTGGTATGCTTACCGAATCATCCTTGTTACACAATTACCTCTCGGTGCGCAGGTGTCGTGTAGAATCTTCCCTTGTAGGATTCCTCTTCACGAACAGCTCACCTTAGCGCCGCAGCACGAACAACCTCCTTGAAGCTAGACTGTGGTAGATCTTCCAGACTATCTCTCGAGGAGGATGAGATGGTTGTGTGGGCAACCGTTCAGATGATGAACGTCTGCCTCTTAGGTTTGTTTCTGATGATCTGATCACCTTGGAGGCACAAGAGGAGAAAACTATGAATATATACGCTTAGGTCTTAGACATAACTTAACCCTAAGCCTCATGGGCTCAAGTTTCACTGAAGCCCAATAGGACTTTAGTGACAAAAGAGCATATATCCAACAATCTCCCACTTGCTCTTTAAGATACAAACTTGAGTTCGTAAACCCAAGACCATGTAGCCCATAAGCTATCATCATCTGATAATATACCCCATCCCTTGTCTCGAGCTAGCCTGGGGACCTACCATTTGTCATTGATCAAGGCTCCTGATAATCTTTACAAGATTATCTAATTCGGTGCTACTCCACTAAAAGCCCGAACGTGAACTCCAAGATTAATGACCTTTATAACATTAATATGCATTGCCCCTTTATAGAATGTCTATAATTCATTGATTAGTTTTCTGTAACCCAATCAATTATTTATTCCCTTGACTTTGATAATTTCTCTAATGGATTACATGCACTGGCCAGTGTCTTTAATATCCAAGTACCGAAATATATCAAGGGGACATTTCCTATAAATTCCTTGTTGTTTATCTCATAAATACTGATAATCAAATAATCTCACTCCCAAAATACCGAGTTATTGGCCGTCAATAGATCGAACCTCACCCGTTGGTAAATCAAAGAATGAAAACTATTTGATTACCTATTTATAATAAACTCAGGATTAAGAGCAATCACATAGCTATAGTTAACTGGAAATTTGATTCCTTATGACAGAAAGAACAACCTTAATCAAATCTCTCCTTGATCCTTTCAATGTGAATGTTAATTCACACCAATATTTTACAATGATTCAGACAAAACCATTTCATAAAATATTGCAGCCTAAATAAAGTGCCCAACTTTATTTAACAGCTGTGAATCCATTCATCAATTGTGAGAACCTATGATCATGTCCTCTATGAACGTATCCATATGATCATATACTCCACAATTTGATCCGGACCTTTATGTTTGTAAATAGTGCGCAAAATAAATAAATAAAACCTTATTTATGAAATTCAGAAAATTATTTTATTGTTTCATTGTCTTACTCCAAGAGCACAATGAAACCAATAACTCCCACTTGCTTAATGCAAGTCTGGGATCCTCCTAAACCCAAAGAAGTAACATGCCTCTCGAACACAAGTTCAGGCAAACTCTTAGTAACTGGGTCTGCAAGATCCACCTCTAATGCTATCTGAGTTTAGTGAAAAACTCATAGCTCGAGGTTGATTTTCTTGAGTCAATATCCACTTGAAATAACTGAATTTTTGAAAACTCAGCTTTTCAAGACTCCCACTAGAATATACCAGCATATAATCTCTCGTTCTCCAAAGATACTTGAGTACATGCTTAACAATAATCTAGTATTCCTCTAGGTTCAAAATGGTACTATCTTACTACTCCCACTGCGTGACAGATGTCTGGTTTAATGCCCAACATGATATGCATGAGTCTACCTTTGCCAAAGCATAAGATATCCTACTCATGCATTCTTTCTTCTTAGAAGTCTTTGGTTACTCCTTAAGAAGATGAATTCCACATCTGAGAATTATAATTCTTCTCTTAGAATTCTCATGTTGAATTTTGGCAAGAGTTTTGACAATGTAAGTAGCCTGAGGTGATGCCAACAACTTATTCTTCCGGCCTCATAAGAGTTTTATACCAAGAATATAATTGGCTTCCCCAGTACTTCCATACCAAAACACTAACTTAGCCAACTCTTTATGCTTGATATTACCTCCACATTGTTTCTAATAAGGAGCATATCATCTACATAAAGTACCAGAAAAGCTACTGTCTTCTGTTGTATCCTTTACATACAAATACACATCATTCATCAAGGTTCTCTCAAAATTAAAATTTTGATAACCTGATCAAAACTGATGTTTCAAGACCTGGATGCTTGCTTAAGTCTATGAAATAGACTTTCACAACTTGCATACCGTGTGTTCCTACACATTTGCTATAAACCCTTTTGGTTGTTATATGTAGATATCCTGACATCCAACTCCCAAAATGAAATCTCATAATTGAGACTTATAGCAACTAAGAGAATCTGGATAGACTCAAGCATGGCGTCTGGCAAAAAATGCCTCCAAGCTAGCTTTGAAGGTTTTCACCTTTCTGTCCATCCTCTCTTTGCCTTTTATGTCCACATGCACCTTGTGGATTTTACCCCTCTTGGTGTCTTTACTAGGACCAAACAGAGTTGAAATACAAGTATTTCATCTCATTGTTCATAGCCTGAGCAACACTTGATCAACAATATCTTCTAGTGCATTATCGTAACTAGTAGGATCAATATCACTCAACAAGAGACAACTTGAGAGTTAACAAGGTTTTCTCCCACTACGAATGTACTGCACTAGACCTTGTGTATTTATAGGTAAAACAAAGAGTTGGTCAAATGATGGATCTTCAATTTCTTGAGGATCCGATTATCCATGATATTGTTCCTTTACATGTGATACTAATATTTCTACTAGTTTCACTTATATATTATCATGTTGAATTTCCAATCATGGTTCTCTTGTTTGTTCACTTAGAGATATATATATCCCCTCTTGAACAATCAAGGGAACAGTGGATGAAGCTTCTAGAGATTCTGGAAATTCTTGATCTGAGATAAATCTCATCAAGAATAACCTAACTTAAGAGCTTATAATTTTTCATCTAGTCTTCCTTTAAGAAAATCATGTGAGTGCTCACTTAGATTATCTTGTCCTTAAGACTAAATAAGAAATCATCCCTAGTTCTCTTAGGGTAGCCAAAAGATATGCACTCTTCCATACAAGATTCCATCTCATTTGACTGCTGTTGTAGGACGTGTGCTGTAGCACCCTAAATCCGAATATGGTTTGATCTGGGCTTGCACCCTTTCCATAATTCTTTAGGTGTCTTTACAACAAACTTTGATGGAACCAAGTTAAGAAGATAGATTTTCTTCTCTTAGGCATCTCCCTTGAACAACATTGCCAAAGATGAATAACTGAACATGATCTTCACCAAGTCTAGAAATGTTTGAGTTTTGCATACTGCAACTTCATTCAACTAATGCGTTCTTAGAGTTGACAGTTACAAAAACTATCCCCTCTTAAATCAGGTAAGACCTGAAATTACCAGACAGGTAGCCAAACACTTTAGTAGACCAAAGTGTTTTGATTTGAACACCTACATGCTTTTCTGCCTCAGGCTAAACCTCTTGGAAATTTCCAAAAGCTTTAGACTTATGGCGCACTTGGTTCATCTGTCCAAATCTAAAGTAAACATTCATATAATGAAGTACTCATCACCTCTTCTGGTCTGAACGCTAATTGGTCCACATACATTAGTATGTACCAGTTCCAGTTGAATAGTTGCGCAAACCTTTTTGGCCCTTGTAGGATCGCTTGGCCACTTTACCTTCCAAATAGGACTAACATGTAGCTGTTAGTTAAAAGATTATTGAACTTTCAGTCCCTCTTTTAACTAAAACATATTCTCTACTTGAGATAATGTGACTCAATCACAAAGGCCAAAGTTATGTTTCATTTAAAACTTTTATTTCTTTGGTGAAATTTCTTGTTCATCATCCTTCCATTCAACATAACAAATTTAAGGTTATAGGACATAGGTAATAAAGACTATTTAAACAATGTACCAGAACAAACAAGACGAAGATGAACTTCGAAATGTAACTGAGGAATCAATTGCATTGTCAACCCATGTTTTAACCAAAACAACTAACAAAAATTGAATTCCTCTTGAAATCTGAAACAAATAAACAGTCACCCAAAACCATAGTCTTATAAATAACTTGTCCTACTGCAAATGCAGACACAAGTTCCCATTTTCAAGCTTAAAATATCTATGTCCATTGCTGATAGGCATGCCATGTTTGAACTACTACAAAGAGTAACAAACATAATCAGTGATTCCTGAATCAATAATTCATTCACTGATCAGGCCTAGATATGCCCATGTCTGGTTCTTTTCATCACCTCTGGGCAATTTTTCTTTCAGTATCCCTTCAGTCTGCACTTGAAGAACTTGTCTTGCGGCTTCTTCATAGCAACTGGTTTGACAACTGATAACCAAGTCATTTTGTTCTTGTTACCACCCTTGGGTTTCCCTTTGGATTTAACAAGACTCTTAGCAAAACCTGCACCGACTGCATTCTGTCTAGCAGAGCTGCTAGACGCAGCAAACATGTCATTAAGAGTCTGAAGCATTTCTACTCCACTCTTAATCATGTACACTTGCTTATGCAAGTATGTGGAAAGACTGACAATAATATAGCAGCGAACTACCATATTTGCCCTTTCCTAATCTGAGAAATGCGTCTTAGTTTCCTAAGACGCATCCTCTGCAGGTTGCTATGGCCCTCGCATTGTCAGAACAAAATTTAGCTTCCATGTTTTAGAACAATATCAAAAAATTTGCTTTTCACTTATTCATAGTCGGTACCATCTAGAGGTTTTTGACTCAAAATCATTTCTAAGATATTTTCTGAAAAACATATAAAGCACAATATTACAAACAAATAATGCAATAAACAAACGAAGTGCAAGTAGATTCTCATAACTACTCTTGTTTATTGTTAACAATCCTTCAGTTTATCTTTACAAGGCTTACGATGGGCAAGTCACTTGTAAAAACCAAAATTGTTATTTGGGCCTTCAGTGCCATTGCCAGAGCCTCGATGGGAGGGTTAACAATTTTACCAAAGTTGAATGTAATTAACCATTGTTTAATTTGAAAATTATCCTTAGTGTCTAAGCATTGCCGACGATGGGCCGTACAATACTTTACTAAAATTTTGAAATTATTAAGATTTAATCTAGTGAAATCTGATTATCCTTATCCGATGGGGCTTCAGCGATAACCATTTCACTAATAAACCCACAAATGGAGCCCACAGGTTTTAAAATTAATTAATTTTTAAAACCTTCACCCATTCAACATTTTTGTTTGA